>NC_074669.1:1582891-1622891 GCF_029448725.1 Salvelinus fontinalis
GCTCTTATTCAGAGCAACTTCGGGGGTTAAGTGCCTTGCTCAAGGGCAGATCAACAGATTGTTCACCGAGTCGGCTCCGGGATTCGAACCAGAAAACTTTGGTGTGTGTGTGCGTCTGCGTGTGTGTGTGTGTGTGTTTGTATGTGTGTGTGTGTGTGTGTGATACTGACTGGTATCTATGTATGGATGGGGAACCTACAGTAGGACTCCTAAGATTTTGTTGAGTCTATATAAAACACTTTGGGCTGGTTTCCTGGACACAGAGTAAACCTAGTCCTGGACTATAAAGAATTTCAATAGAGATTCTCCATTGAGCATGCTATTTAGTCCTGGAATAGTGTTAATCTGGGTCAGGGAAACAGGCCCGTAAATTTGCAGTGTCTTGGAGATGCAATGTTGCCTGAAGTAGCTTCACCTTACAATTGTTAGTAGGATCAAACGATGACAACATTCTGTTGATCAGTAATATTGGTTCAAAATTAACACACACATGAACTCTCTCTCTCTCCTTTCCTCCTCTCTCTCTCTCCTTTCCTCCTCTCTCTCTCCTTTCCTCTTCTCTCTCGCTCCTTTCATCCTCTCTCTCTCTCTCCTTTCCTCATCTCTCTCTCTCCTTTCCTCCTCTCTCTCTCTCTCTCTCCTTCTCTCTCCTTTCCTCATCTCTCTCTCGCCTTTCCCTCCTCTCTCTCTCCCTTCCTCCTCTCTCTCTCTCCTTTCCTCCTCTCTCTCTCTCTCTCTCCTTTCCTCCTCTCTCTCTCCTTTCCTCCTCTCTCTCTCCTTTCCTCCTCTCTCTCTCCTTTCCTCCTCTCTCTCTCCTTTCCTCCTCCTCTCTCTCTCCTTTCCTCCTCTCTCTCTCCTTTCCTCCTCTCTCTCCTCTCTCCTTTCCTCCTCTCTCGCTCCTTTCCTCCTCTCTCTCTCTCCTTTCCTCCTCTCTCTCTCCTTTCCTCCTCTCTCTCTCTCCTTTCCTCCTCTCTCTCTCTCCTTTCCTCCTCCTCTCTCTCCTTTCCTCCTCTCTCTCTCCTTTCCTCCTCTGTGGGAAGGTCGTGGACATTGTTCCAGCTGTTCTCTTCATTTTCTATTTTTTTCTCTCCTTCCAATGATGTGAGACATCTGGTTACCAGGCACGCTAGCAAGCAACGGGACACACAGGGTGGGGGGCTTGGACTGAGTGTGTGTGTGTGTGAGAGAGATGGGGGAGAGAGCAAAAGTGTGTGTGTGTGTGTGTGTGTGTGTGTGTGAGAGAGAGAGAGTGAGACAGGGAGAGAGAGTGTGTGTGTGTGTGTGTGTGTGTGTGTGTGTGTGTGTGTGTGTGTGTGTGTGTGTGTGTGTGTGTGTGTGTGTGTGTGTGTGTATGTGTGAGTGAGTGTGTGTGTGTGAGTGAGCGGAAGCCTAAACATTCAGACACTCACAAACATCAGGCAGATTGATGGCTCCATTGCCAGCAGATGCACGGAAATGTTACCAGCCAAACAGACAGGCAGCCAGACAGACTGTCAGCAAGACCTTCAAGTTTACAGCAACTACTTGTACACTGTGTTTGTTTCCCAAATGGAACCCTATTCCCTATATAGTGCACTACTTTAGACCAGAGCCCTATAGAACCCTATTCTCTATATAGGGAATATGGTGCTATTTGGGACACATGGTCCTTTGTAGCTCAGTTGGTAGAAGATGGCGCTTGCAACGCCAGGGTAGTGGGTTTGATTCCTGCGACCACCATTACGTGAAATGTATGAACGCATGGCTAAATAGCTTTGGCTAAAAGCTTCTGCTAAATGGCATAATTTTATCTGTAGCACTACTGGGCTTGTTCCTCTTCAGAGGACGAGTGTTGAATGATCTAAGATCAGTTTGACTTTTTTCCAATTATAATGAAATAATAAAGGTGGACCTGATCCTAGTTCAGCACTCCTAGTCTCAGACGCTTTATGACTATGAGACATAAAGACACTAAATACACTTGGATATGGAAACTATCCCTTCACATGATGTGGTAGCAGATAGAAACTATTCCTTCACATGATGTGGTAGCAGATAGAAACTATCCCTTCACTTGGACATGATGTGGTAGCAGATTAAAACTATTCCTTCACATGATGTGGTAGCAGATAGAAACTATCCCTTCACTTGGACATGATGTGGTAGCAGATAGAAACTATCCCTTCACTTGGACATGATGTGGTAGCAGATAGAAACTATCCCTTCACTTGGACATGATGTGGTAGCAGATAGAAACTATCCCTTCACATGGACATTATGTGGTAGCAGATAGAAACTATCCCTTCACATGGACATGATGTGGTAGCAGATAGAAACTATCCCTTCACATGGACATGATGTGGTAGCAGATAGAAACTATCCCTTCACATGATGTGGTAGCAGATAGAAACTATCCCTTCACTTGATGTGGTAGCAGATAGAAACTATCCCTTCACTTGATGTGGTAGCAGATAGAAACTATCCCTTCACTTGATGTGGTAGCAGATAGAAACTATCCCTTCACTTGATGTGGTAGCAGATAGAAACTATCCCTTCACTTGATGTGGTAGCAGATAGAAACTATCCCTTCACTTGATGTGGTAGCAGATAGAAACTATCCCTTCACATGATGTGGTAGCAGATAGAAACTATCCCTTCACTTGGACATGATGTGGTAGCAGATAGAAACTATCCCTTCACTTGATGTGGTAGCAGATAGAAACTATCCCTTCACATGATGTGGTAGCAGATAGAAACTATCCCTTCACTTGGACTTGATGTGGTAGCAGATAGAAACTATCCCTTCACTTGATGTGGTAGCAGATAGAAACTATCCCTTCACTTGATGTGGTAGCAGATAGAAACTATCCCTTCACATGATGTGGTAGCAGATAGAAACTATCCCTTCACTTGGACATGATGTGGTAGCAGATAGAAACTATCCCTTCACTTGATGTGGTAGCAGATAGAAACTATCCCTTCACATGATGTGGTAGCAGATAGAAACTATCCCTTCACTTGGACTTGATGTGGTAGCAGATAGAAACTATCCCTTTACTTGATGTGGTAGCAGATAGAAACTATCCCTTCACTTGATGTGGTAGCAGATAGAAACTATCCCTTCACATGATGTGGTAGCAGATAGAAACTATCCCTTCACATGATGTGGTAGCAGATAGAAACTATCCCTTCACTTGGACATGATGTGGTAGCAGATAGAAACTATCCCTTCACATGATGTGGTAGCAGATAGAAACTATCCCTTCACATGATGTGGTAGCAGATAGAAACTATCCCTTCACATGGACATGATGTGGTAGCAGATAGAAACTATCCCTTCACATGATGTGGTAGCAGATAGAAACTATCCCTTCACATGGACATGATGTGGTAGCAGATTAAAACTATCCCTTCACATGATGTGGTAGCAGATAGAAACTATCCCTTCACTTGGACATGATGTGGTAGCAGATTAAAACTATCCCTTCACATGATGTGGTAGCAGATAGAAACTATCCCTTCACATGGACATGATGTGGTAGCAGATAGAAACTATCCCTTCACATGATGTGGTAGCAGATAGAAACTATCCCTTCACATGGACATGATGTGGTAGCAGATAGAAACTATCCCTTCACATGATGTGGTAGCAGATTAAAACTATCCCTTCACATGATGTGGTAGCAGATTAAAACTATCCCTTCACATGGACATGATGTGGTAGCAGATAGAAACTATCCCTTCACATGATGTGGTAGCAGATAGAAACTATCCCTTCACATGATGTGGTAGCAGATAGAAACTATCCCTTCACATGATGTGGTAGCAGATAGAAACTATCCCTTCACATGGACATGATGTGGTAGCAGATTAAAACTATCCCTTCACCATGATGTGGTAGCAGATTAAAACTATCCCTTCACATGATGTGGTAGCAGATAGAAACTATCCCTTCACATGATGTGGTAGCAGATTAAAACTATCCCTTCACATGATGTGGTAGCAGATTAAAACTATCCCTTCACATGATGTGGTAGCAGATTAAAACTATCCCTTCACATGATGTGGTAGCAGATTAAAACTATCCCTTCACTTGGACATGTGGTAGCAGATAGAAACTATCCTTTCACATGGACATGATGTGGTAGCAGATAGAAACTATCCCTTCACATGATGTGGTAGCAGATAGAAAATATCTCTTCACATGGACATGATGTGGTAGCAGATAGAAACTATCCTTTCACATGGACATGTGGTAGCAGATAGAAACTATCTCTTCACATGGACATGATGTGGTAGCAGATAGAAACTATCCCTTCACATGATGTGGTAGCAGATTAAAACTATCCCTTCACATGGACATGATGTGGTAGCAGATAGAAACTATCCCTTCACATGATGTGGTAGCAGATAGAAACTATCCCTTCACTTGGACATGATGTGGTAGCAGATAGAAACTATCCCTTCACATGATGTGGTAGCAGATAGAAACTATCCCTTCACTTGGACATGAAAACTCCTCCTTCGCATTCTAATGTTAAGGAGTATTGTTGGACTTTCATGACCTCTCTTCAGTCATCGGGGACATGTAGTAAACCTAAAAATAGAGTTGAAAGGATTCTCCTACTTACATCAACAGCCATATACAGTCAACCACTGGATACCAACCGCAGTTTTAAAGGAGCAATCTGGGATTCGAGAAAGAAACCCCCCCCCAAAATATATATATATATATACCCATTATATATAATTAAAGAATCATTCCCCCCAAAAAATGGATTTACCAATCCCAGATTGTCCCTTTAAAACAGAACACTAGATACAGACATACGTTCAAACAGCAATAGCCAGTGGAGCGGAGGTTTACAAACACATGCTTTATTAGGTGCTGTCATCCATGTAACATTATTAGACCAACATGGTGATGAAGACTACATGGGATTCATTTCTCTCAACAGGATTATTATTAATTCAAGCCTAATATTACTTATTTATTACACATGTATAATATAATATACATAATCCAACAATGTGGCTCCCTGGCAAAGCGGGAGAGATTGACATCAGACAAAATGGAAAAATACGAAAATAATATATTTTATCATATTTTATTATGGTAATAATAATAATAAACAATGCATTGCATATTAGGCTTTTACAGAACAGCAAGTCTATAATATTGTGCAATGACCTTTGACCCTCAGCTCTGCGGTGATACACCTCTCCTCCCGCTATCCGTTCCGTTCCCCTCCCACCTTCCCAATAGAAACCTAAGGAGGGAGTTTAGCACTGGGCCCAATAATCTGTCCTTTCTACCAAAGTGTGCACTTGTTCACTTGCTTTCTTGGGTATCAAAGCAAATTCATGGTGAAACTCCCTCTAGTCTAGTCCTCCACCCATCCTCTAGTCAATACCTCCACCTATCCTCTAGTCTAGTCCATACCTCCACCTATCCTCTAGTCTAGTCTAGTCCTCCACCTATCCTCTAGTCTAGTCAATACCTCCACCTATCCTCTAGTCTAGTCCATACCTCCACCTATCCTCTAGTCAATACCTCCACCTATCCTCTAGTCTAGTCCATACCTCCACCTATCCTCTAGTCCATACCTCCACCTGTCCTCTAGTCTAGTCCATACCTCCACCTGTCCTCTAGTCTAGTCCATACCTCCACCTATCCTCTAGTCCATACCTCCACCTGTCCTCTAGTCAATACCTCCACCTATCCTCTAGTCTAGTCCATACCTCCACCTATCCTCTAGTCTAGTCAATACCTCCACCTGTCCTCTAGTCTAGTCAATACCTCCACCTGTCCTCTAGTCTAGTCAATACCTCCACCTATCCTCTAGTCTAGTCCATACCTCCACCTATCCTCTAGTCCATACCTCCACCTATCCTCTAGTCCATACCTCCACCTGTCCTCTAGTCCATACCTCCACCTATCCTCTAGTCAATACCTCCACCTATCCTCTAGTCTAGTCCATACCTCCACCTATCCTCTAGTCTAGTTAATACCTCCACCTATCCTCTAGTCAATACCTCCACCTATCCTCTAGTCAATACCTCCACCTATCCTCTAGTCTAGTCCATACCTCCACCTATCCTCTAGTCCATACCTCCACCTGTCCTCTAGTCAATACCTCCACCTATCCTCTAGTCTAGTCAATACCTCCACCTATCCTCTAGTCTAGTCAATACCTCCACCTGTCCTCTAGTCTAGTCAATACCTCCACCTATCCTCTAGTCTAGTCAATACCTCCACCTATCCTCTAGTCTAGTTAATACCTCCACCTATCCTCTAGTCTAGTCCATACCTCCACCTATCCTCTAGTCAATACCTCCACCTATCATCTAGTCTAGTCAATACCTCCACCTATCCTCTAGTCTAGTCAATACCTCCACCTATCCTCTAGTCTAGTCAATACCTCCACCTATCCTCTAGTCTAGTCCTCCACCTATCCTCTAGTCTAGTCCTCCACCTATCCTCTAGTCTAGTCAATACCTCCACCTATCCTCTAGTCTAGTCAATATCTCCACCTATCCTCTAGTCTAGTCAATACCTCCACCTATCCTCTAGTCTAGTCCATACCTCCACCTGTCCTCTAGTCTAGTCAATACCTCCACCTATCCTCTAGTCTAGTCAATATCTCCACCTATCCTCTAGTCTAGTCAATACCTCCACCTATCCTCTAGTCTAGTCCATACCTCCACCTATCCTCTAGTCTAGTTAATACCTCCACCTATCCTCTAGTCTAGTCCTCCACCTATCCTCTAGTCTAGTCCATACCTCCACCTATCCTCTAGTCTAGTCAATACCTCCACCTATCCTCTAGTCTAGTTAATACCTCCACCTATCCTCTAGTCTAGTCCATACCTCCACCTATCCAATGCTTTTACATTTGTGAAGGAGTGCACGAGTGCACACTTCAGGAGAAAGGACAGATTATTGGGATTGCAGATTTGTGGATGAGGGGAGCTGTTTTGTATAGTATGAATCAGGACGGGGCTTAGCTTGGCCTGGCGCTGACCTGTGATCGCTTAGCTTGGCCTGGCGCAGATCTGTGATCGCTTAGCTTGGCCTGGCGCAGATCTGTGATCGCTTAGCTTGGCCTGGCTGGTGGTGAGTAAAGTGCTGTGGTCAACAGACTGCTCTGTCTGTGGTCATTTAAAGGAGCATGGAGTAGGTATGTGTGTCCCAAATGACACCCTATTCCCTATGTAGTGCATTAATTTTAACTAGGGCCTATAGCACCCTATTCCCTATCTAGTGCACTACTTTTAACCAGGGCCCTGATGTAGTGCACTACTTAGATGAGGGTTTCATTTGGGACGCAGACTCTGTGGGCCACTAAACAAAAACACTAGTGAGGGGAAGAGTGGTTCTCTGGTGGGTTCAGAACACTATAGTGTGTGAGGGGAAGAGTGGATCTCTGGTGGGTTCAGAACACTATAGTGTTTGAGGGGAAGAGTGGATCTCTGGTGGGTTCAGAACACTATAGTGTTTGAGGGGAAGACTGGATCTCTGGTGGGTTCAGAACACTATAGTGTTTGAGGGGAAGAGTGGATCTCTGGTGGGTTCAGAACACGCATGTGTGTGAGGGGAAGAGTGGATCTCTGGTGGGTTCAGAACACGCATGTGTGTGAGGGGAAGAGTGGATCTCTGGTGGGTTCAGAACACGCATGTGGAATGACACTACCAGATTAAGAGGTTCATGGAGTGCAATGACACTACCAGATTAAGAGGGACATGGAGTGCAATGACACTACCTCATTAAGAGGCTCATGGAGTGCAATGACACTACCAGATTAAGAGGCTATTGGAGTACAATGACACTACCAGATTAAGAGGCTCATGGAGTACAATGACACTACCAGATTAAGAGGCTCATGGAGTACAATGACACTACCAGAATAAAAGGGACATGGAGTGCAATGACACTACCAGATTAAGAGGCTATTGGAGTACAATGACACTACCAGAATAAGAGGCTATTGGAGTGCAATGACACTACCAGAATAAGAGGCTTTTGGAGTGCAATGACACTACCAGATTAAGAGGCTATTGGAGTACAATGACACTACCAGATTAAGAGGCTATTGGAGTACAATGACACTACCTCATTAAGAGGCTCATGGAGTGCAATGACACTACCAGATTAAGAGGCTATTGGAGTACAATGACACTACCAGAATAAGAGGCTATTGGAGTGCAATGACACTACCAGAATAAGAGGCTTTTGGAGTGCAATGACACTACCAGAATAAGAGGCTATTGGAGTACAATGACACTACCAGATTAAGAGGCTATTGGAGTGCAATGACACTACCAGAATAAGAGGCTATTGGAGTACAATGACACTACCAGATTAAGAGGCTTTTGGAGTGCAATGACACTACCAGAATAAGAGGCTATTGGAGTGCAATGACACTACCAGAATAAGAGGCTATTGGATTTCCCCCCAGTTGGTCTTTTAGAGATTGAAGTCTGAAAGTGACTGAATACAGAAAAGTGAAATGAAAATAACGTGGAAATGTTACTGTTACCAGTTTAAAAGTGAAAATATTTCAGCCCATAGAACAGAAAGGGGTTGGTTTTCCCGGACACAGCAGCGGTATTCCCAAATGTGGGATGTGCAACACTACCCTCATTCCTTACAGACTAGATCCTGAACTAAAAACCTTGCTGAATGGAGAGAAGAATCTCCATTAGGTTTGAACTAGGCTTTATCTGTGTCCGGGAAAACAGGCCCCTCCAACTGTTAAGAAAGGTCATGGTTTCTGTTTACAGTTTAGGATGTAACACAAAGAAAGCTGTATGGATGTCTATGGTTTGGATCCAGGGTCTGGCACGGAGTCGATGTGAAAGCCTCTATAAGGAGTGTATTTGTGGGGTAAGAGAGTTTTGAGTGGGAGGGACTGAGATCCGTAGTTAGTACAATAGCAGAGTGGGTTGGTGGAAAAGGTGGTGTGTGAATGTGGTGGTCACAAAACAAAATAAATTACTAAGTGGGAGAGCTAAGGGACCAAGATGCCTTGGACCGGTGCAATGTGTGTGGATGGCAGGATTGTGTGTGGATGGCACCAGAAGGATTGTGTATTCTCATATTAGTGTTCCCCCTTGTGAACATTGTCTATATCCTGTTTGTTTTTTACATCACAATCCCATGGGCATTTGGCTGTTGTCACGTCTCTTTGCTACTATGCGAGCCGTTGTCATGACCACAGTTGTCATGGCTACCTGCCATGGATACGGTCCTGTCTTCAAAGTGGGCATAAGACACACACACACAACAAGCCACAGCGATTGGTCAGGACTAAGGAAGAAGAGGCGTCACAATCAAGTCAAGATATGGTGTTGTTTAGAGTACCACATTCTCATACGTCTTCTCTTTTCTGTTTCTTGTCCCCCCCCCTCTTCTCTTCTCTCTCTCTCTTTCATTCTTTGGCACTGGTAGGAATGTGAGGTGGGAGGGGTGGATGGACGGAGGGAGGGAGTGGGCTTCCCTGTTGTCTCTCGCTCTCGTTCTCTCCGTCTATTTGGAGAGCTTACTGATGACTCTGATCAACGCTCCGTTCTCGTCTTTCAGTCGCTGGTTGTCAGCTCTCAGGTCACCGAGCACCTAGAGGAACAACATTGGTTATTAGGTTGAAAACTGACATTGGATATATCCCAAATGGAACCCTATTCCCTATATAGTGCACTACTTTAGACCAGAGCCCTATGGCATCCTATCCCTATATAGTGCACTACTATAGACCAGAGCCCTCTGGCACCATATTCTCTATATAGTGCACTACTATTAACCAGGGTCCAAAAGTAGGGCACTACAGTCGTGGCCAAAAGATTTGAGAATGACACAAATATTAATTTCCACAAAGTCTGCTGCCTCAGTGTCTTTAGATATTGTTGTCAGATGTTACTATGGAATACTGAAGTATAATTACAAGCATTTCATAAGTGTCAAAGGCTTTTATTGACAATTACATGAAGTTGATGCAAAGAGTCAATATTTGCAGTGTTGACCCTTCTTTTTCAAGACCTCTGCAATGCGCCCTGGCATGCTGTCAATTAACTTCTGGGCCACGTCCTGACTGATGGCAGCCCATTCTTGCATAATCAATGCTTGGAGTTTGTCAGAATTTGTGTGTGTTTGTTTGTCCACCCGCCTCTTGATGATTGACCACAAGTTCTCAATGGGATTAAGGTCTGGGGAGTTTCCTGGCCATGGACCCAAAATATCGATGTTCTGTTTCCCGAGCCACTTAGTTATCACTTTTGCCTTATGGCAAGGTGCTCCATCATGCTGGAAAAGACATTGTTCGTCACCAAACTGTTCCTGGATGGTTGGGAGAAGTTGCTCTCGGAGGATGTGTTGGTACCATTCTATATTCATTGCTGTGTTCTTAGGCAAAATTGTGAGTGAGCACACTCCCTTGGCTGAGAAGCAACCCAACACATGAATGGTCTCAGGATGCTTTACTGTTGGCATGACACAGGACTGATGGTAGCGCTGACCTTGTCTTCTCCGGACAAGCTTTTTTCCAGATGCCCCAAACAATCGGAAAGGGGATTCATCAGAGAAAATTACTTTACCCCAGTCCTCAGCAGTCCAATCCCTATACCTTTTGCAGAATATCAGTCTGTCCCTGATGTTTTTCCTGGAGAGAAGTGGCTTCTTCGCTGCCCTTCTTGACACCATGCCATCTTCCAAAAGTCTACGCCTCACTCTGCGTGCAGATGCACTCACACCTGCCTGCAGCCATTCCTGAGCAAGCTCTGTACTGGTGGTGCCCCGATCCCGCAGCTGAATCAACTTTAGGAGATGGTCCTGGCGCTTGCTGGACTTTCTTGGGCGCCCTGAAGCCTTCTTCACAACATTGAACCGCTCTCCTTGAAGTTCTTGATGATCCGATAAATGGTTGATTTAGGTGCAATCTTACTGGCAGCAATATCCTTGCCTGTGAAGCCCTTTATGTGCAAAGCAAGGATGACGGCACATGTTTCCTTGCAGGTAACCATAGTTGACAGAGGAAGAACAATGATTCCAAGCACCACCCTCCTTTTGAAGCTTCCAGTCTGTTATTCGAACTCAATCAGCATGACAGAGTGATCTCCAGCCTTGTCCTCGTCAACACTCACACCTGCGTTAACGAGAGAATGACTGACGTCAGCTGGTCCTTTTGTGGCAAGGCTGAAATGCAGTCGAAATGTTTTTGGGGGATTCAGTTAATTTGCATGGCAAAGAGGGAGTTTGCAATTAATTGCAATTCATCCGATCACTCTTCTTAACATTCTGGAGTATATGCAAATTGCCATCATACAAACTGAGGCAGCAGACTGTGAAAATTAATATTTGTGTCATTCTCAAAAACTCTCACCCCCAACTGTTTGGCTAGATGAAAATTGACATTGTTACAATTCTTGTGTAAAGAAAGACAATCCAAAGTACGATAATCAGATGGATCATGGTTTCATTTTCATGCAGCTTAGTTTGGTTACCACCAACTTGAGCTCAGGTATGTCTGCAACAGAAACGGAGAGTTAAGTGAACACGGTAAAAGGTGGTAGGATGTATTAGAGCGTTGGGGGAGGAAGACAGGAGGAGGTGGTAGGATGTATTAGAGCGTTGGGGTAGGAAGACAGAAGGAGGTGGTAGGATGTATTAGAGCGTTGGGGGAGGAAGAGAGGAGTACAGGAGGTGGTAGGATGTATTAGAGCGTTGAGGTAGGAAGACAGGAGGAGGTGGTCGGATGTATTAGAGCGTTGGGGGAGGAAGAGAGGAGAACAGGAGGTGGTAGGATGTATTAGAGCGTTGGGGTAGAGAGAGAGGAGAATAGGAGGTGGTAGGATGTATTAGAGCGTTGGGGTAGGAAGACAGGAGGAGGTGGTAGGATTTATTAGAGCGTTGGGGGAGGAAGAGAGGAGTACAGGAGGTGGTAGGATGTATTAGAGCGTTGAGGTAGGAAGACAGGAGGAGGTGGTCGGATGTATTAGAGCGTTGGAGGAGGAAGAGAGGAGAACAGGAGGTGGTAGGATGTATTAGAGCGTTGGGGTAGAGAGAGAGGAGAATAGGAGGTGGTAGGATGTATTAGAGCGTTGGGGTAGGAAGACAGGAGGAGGTGGTAGGATGTATTAGAGCGTTGGGTAGGAAGACAGGAGGAGGTGGTAGGATGTATTAGAGCGTTGGGGGAGAAAGAGAGGAGAACAGGAAGTGGTAGGATGTATTAGAGCGTTGGGGGAGGAAGACAGGAGGAGGTGGTAGGATGTATTAGAGCGTTGGGGTAGGAAGACAGGAGGAGGTGGTAGGATGTATTAGAGCGTTGGGGGAGGAAGAGAGGAGAACAGGAGGTGGTCGGATGTATTAGAGTGTTGGGGTAGGAAGAGAGGAGAACACGAGGTGGTAGGATGTATTAGAGCGTTGGGGGAGGAAGAGAGGAGGAGGTGGTAGGATGTATTAGAGCGTTGGGGTAGGAAGACAGGAGGAGGTGGTAGGATGTATTAGAGCGTTGGGGGAGGAAGAGAGGAGAACAGGAGGTGGTAGGATGTATTAGAGCGTTGGGGGAGGAAGAGAGGAGAACAGGAGGTGGTAGGATGTATTAGAGCGTTGGGGTAGGAAGAGAGGAGGAGGTGGTAGGATGTATTAGAGTGTTGGGGGAGGAAGAGAGGAGAACACGAGGTGGTAGGATGTATTAGAGCGTTAGGGTAGGAAGACAGGAGGAGGTGGTAGGATGTATTAGAGCGTTGGGGGAGGAAGAGAGGAGAACACCCATTGGATAGGAATACCAGTGATCTCCACCCCCATTGGATAGCAGTACCAGTGATCTCCACCCCCATTGGATAGCAGTACCAGTGATCTCCACCCCCATTGGATAGCAGTATCAGTGATCTCCACCCCCATTGGATAGCAGTACCAGTGATCTCCACCCCCATTGGATTGCAGTACCAGTGATCTCCACCCCCATTGGATAGCAGTACCAGTGATCTCCACCCCCATTGGATAGCAGTACCAGTGATCTCCACCCCCATTGGATAGCAGTACCAGTGATCTCCACCCCCACTGGATAGCAGTACCAGTGATCTCCACCCCCATTGGATAGCAGTACCAGTGATCTCCACTCCCTGGGCCTATATTCACAAAGCCTCTCAGTAGTAGTAGTGCTGATCAAATTGTTATTACATTTTTTATTTAACTTTTATTTAACTAATGAATAGGAGGGATCCCAGATGGGCCTGATCCCAGATGGGCCTGATCCCAGATGGGCCTGATCCCAGATGGGCCTGATCCCAGAGGGGCCTGATCCCAGATGGGCCTGATCCCAGAGGGCCTGATCCTAGAGGGCCTGATCCTAGATCAGCACTCTTGTCTAAGAAATGTTTTGGCTGTGCCCCAAATGCACACTATTCCCTATTTAGTGGGAGACCCATAGGGCCCTGATCAAAAGTAGTGCACTAAACAGGGAATAGGGCCTTGGTCTAAAGTAGTGCACTAAACAGGGAATAGGGCCTTGGTCTAAAGTAGTGCACTAAACAGGGAATAGGGCCTTGGTCTAAAGTAGTGCACTAAACAGGGAATAGGGCCTTGGTCTAAAGTAGTGCACTAAACAGGGAATAGGGCTCTGGTCTAAAGTAGTGCACTAAACAGGGAATAGGGCCTTGGTCTAAAGTAGTGCACTAAACAGGGAATAGGGCCTTGGTCTAAAGTAGTGCACTAAACAGGGAATAGGGCTCTGGTCTAAAGTAGTGCACTAAACAGGGAATAGGGCCTTGGTCTAAAGTAGTGCACTAAACAGGGAATAGGGCCTTGGTCTAAAGTAGTGCACTAAACAGGGAATAGGGCCTTGGTCTAAAGTAGTGCACTAAACAGGGAATAGGGCTCTGGTCTAAAGTAGTGCACTAAACAGGGAATAGGGCCTTGGTCTAAAGTAGTGCACTAAACAGGGAATAGGGCCTTGGTCTAAAGTAGTGCACTAAACAGGGAATAGGGCCTTGGTCTAAAGTAGTGCACTAAACAGGGAATAGGGCTCTGGTCTAAAGTTGTGCACTAAACAGGGAATAGGGCTCTGGTCTAAAGTTGTGCACTAAACAGGGAATAGGGCCTTGGTCTAAAGTAGTGCACTATATAGGGAATAGGGTGCCATTTGGGATGCACCCTTTGTGAATATGAGCCCTGATAAATAAGTACCGTCCTGAGAACATGTCTTTGTGAAAAGTCAATGGATGATATAGTGGTACTGACTATATACAATACTGGTCTCATCTGGAACAGAGCTGCAAGCCTCCCTCCCGCTCTGGCCCAGTCTAATGCCGTAGCGTGCATCCCAAAATGGCACCATTTTCCCTATGTAGTGCACTACTTTTGACCAGGGCCCATAGAGCTCTGGTCTAAAGTAGTGCCCTATATAGGGGAATAGGGTGCCATTTGGACGGCAGACTCAGTGTACCACTTACTGCCACAACACTGGTGATTTGCAGCACAAGCCGTGAAAGAAGCAGCAAGCTGTGATGAGGCAGAGAGTCTGTGTGGAGTAAAACCTGGGTTCAGGCAGAGAGTCTGTGTGGAGTAAAACCTGGGTTCAGGCAGAGAGTCTGTGTGGAGTAAAACCTGGGTTCAGGCAGAGAGTCTGTGTGGAGTAAAACCTGGGTTCAGGCAGAGAGTCTGTGTGGAGTAAAACCTGGGTTCAGGCAGAGAGTCTGTGTGGAGTAAAACCTGGGTTCAGGCAGAGAGTCTGTGTGGAGTAAAACCTGGGTTCAGGCAGAGAGTCTGTGTGGAGTAAAACCTGGGTTCAGGCAGAGAGTCTGTGTGGAGTAAAACCTGGGTTCAGGCAGAGAGTCTGTGTGGAGTAAAACCTGGGTTCAGGCAGAGAGTCTGTGTGGAGTAAAACCTGGGTTCAGGCAGAGAGACTGTGTGGAGTAAAACCTGGGTTCAGGCAGAGAGTCTGTGTGGAGTAAAACCTGGGTTCAGGCAGAGAGTCTGTGTGGAGTAAAACCTGGGTTCAGGCAGAGAGTCTGTGTGGAGTAAGGACTTTCACTATTTGCTTTAGCCTGCCTGGAGTGCCAGGTGACCTGGGTTTGGGCCCAGCTAACGTATTTGAAAGATTTCGTATACTATTTGAACCCAGGTGTGATCATGTTCTCTATCTCTTTTCACCTTCAACTCCTCCTCCAGCTCAGCCACACGCCGCTCCAACATCCGTCGCTCCTGATGCGAGAGAGAGAGAGAGAGGGAGAAGAGAAAAAGAGGGAGGAGAGAGAGAGAGAAGATAGAGAGAGTAAGAGAGACAGAGAAAGAGAGAGAGAAGAGAAAAAGAGGGATAGAAGAGAGGAGATGGGGAGAGGAGAGAGAGAGAGAGAGAGAGAGAGAGAGAGAGAGAGAGAGAGAGAGAGAGAGAGAGAGAGAGGAGAGAGGAAGGGACAGAAGATGGGAGGATAGAGGAGAGAAAGACAGACAGAGACAGAGAGAGAGAGAGAGAGAGAGAGAGAGAGAGAGAGAGAGAGAGAGAGAGAGAGAGAGAGAGAGAGAGAGAGAGAGAGAAGATAGAGGAGCGCGAGAGAGAGAGAGAGAGACAGAGAGAGAGAGAGGGAGAGAAGATAGAGGAGCGAGAGAGAGAGAGGAGAGAGAGAGACAGAGACAGACAGAGAGAGAGAGACAGAGAGAGGAGGGTCAGGCAGCAGTAGAGACAGTCAGGCGTGAGGCCAGGCACAGCATCAGGTGTTTGACACTAGAGAGTGTACTAGTTTCTCTCTCTATATATAACACAACACAAGCCAAGTCACACACGGAAGAGAGGAAGAGGAGAGACCTACCTTCTTCTCTAGCTCTAGCATGGTTGAACAATCACTGAACCGCTCCTGTCTCTGTAGGATCACACAGACAGACAGACAGGCAGACAGACAGACAGACAGACAGACAGACAGACAGACGTCAACAATAAGCAGTTAAATAGAAATTGAGAGGCTGCAGAAGACTGCTTATCATGGTCATTTTGAAATGCATAATTTTGGTGACTAAGCAATCAGATGTATTGTAGAACAGCTGGACCATGCCAAATACTAAGACATCAGAAAATATAACATTTTAGCAAATGTATCAAAAAAATGGAAATATCACATTTTCATAAGTATTCAGACCCTTTACTCAGTACTTTGTTGAAGCACATTTGGCAGCGATTACAGCCTTGAGTCGTCTTGGGTATGACACTACAAGCTTGGCACACCTGCATTTGGGGAGTTTCACCCATTATTCTCTGCAGATCCTCTCAAGATCTGTCAGGTTGGAAGGGGAGCGTCGCTGCATAGCTATTTTCAGGTCTCTCCAGAGATGTTCGATCGGGTTAAGTCCGGGCTCTGGCTGGGCCAGTCAAGGACATTCAGAGTCTTGACCCGAATCCACTCCTGCGTGGATTCATCATTGGTTTCATCAGACCAGAGAATCTTGTTTCTCATGGCCGGAGTCCTTTAGGTGCCTTTTGGCAAACTCCAAGCGGGCTTTCATGTGCCTTTTACTGAGGAGTGGCTTCCGTCTGGCCACTCTACAATAAAGGCCTGATTGGTGGAGTGCTGCAGAGATGGTTGTCCTTCTGGAAGGTTCTCCCATCTCCACAGAGGAACTCTGGAGCTCCCATTGAATGGCCATTGGGTTCTTGGTCACCTCCCTGACCACTGCCCTTCTCCCGATTTCTCAGTTTGGGTCTGATTACTTATGTAAATAAGGTATTTCTGGGGGGTTTATGTAATAAAATTGCAAAAATGTCTAAAAACCTGTTTTTGCTTTATCATTATGGGGTATTGTGATGTCATTATAGGGTATTGTGATGTCATTATGAGGTATTGTGATGTCTTTATGGGGTATTGTGATGTCATTATGGGGTATTGTGTGTAGATTGATGAGGAAATGTTTTTATATAATCGATTTTATAATAAGGCTGTATGTATCTCACTCCTGCTGTACCATGACAGAACTATGGTACCGTTTATCTCCCTCCTCCTGCTGTACCGTTTATCTCCCTCCTCCTGCTGTACCGTGACAGGTTTACGGTACTGTTTCTTTTTACTAGTCTGTCCATGAGAGATTAGTGTGTGTGACCTGGGTGGCCTTGTCCAGGTCCAGTCTGGTCTGAGAGATGGTCCTCTGGGTGTCCTGCAGCTGGGACTGGAGCTGACCATTCTCCCTGGACACCACCTCAAACAGCTGGGACAGAAATACATTATTATTATTATTATTGAACTTTACTGGAACAATTCCAATTATATAGAGATATATATTACATACACACATATATAAATATATATATATATATTACATACACATATATATAAATATATATAAATAAATATATATATTACATACACACATATATAAATATATATAAATAAATATATTACATACACACATATATAAATATATATAAATAAATATATTACATTCACACATATATAAATATATATAAATAAATAAATATATTACATACACATATATATAAATATATATAAATAAATATATATATTACATACACATATATATATATAAATATATATAAATAAATATATTACAGACACACATATATAAATATATATAAATAAATATATATATTACATACACATATATATAAATATATATAAATAAATATATTACAGACACACATATATAAATATATATATATATTACATACACATATTTATAAATATATATAAATAAATATATTACAGACACACATAAATAAATAAATATAAATAAATATATATATTACATACACATATATATATAAATATATATAAATAAATATATTACAGACACACATATATAAATATATATATACACACAAATAAATAAATATATATATTACATACACATATATATATATATAAATATATATAAATAAATATATTACAGACACACATATATAAATATATATAAATAAATATATATATTACATACACATATATATAAATATATATAAATAAATATATTACATACACACATATATAAATATATATATATATTACATACACATATTTATAAATATATATAAATAAATATATTACAGACACACATAAATAAATATATATAAATAAATATATATATTACATACACATATATATATAAATATATATAAATACATATATTACAGACACACATATATAAATATATATAAATAAATATATATATTACATACACATATAAATATATATAAATAAATATATATATACACACATATATAAATATATATACACACATATATAAACATATATATATATATACACACACATATATAAATATATATATACACATATATAAATATATGTATAAATATATATACACACATATATACATATGTATATATACACACATATATACATACATATATAAATATATATGTACACATATATAAATATATATATATATATATATATATACATTAATAAATATATATAAATACATATATATACACATATTAAACTTAACAAAAATATAAACGCAACATGTAAAGAAATTTGTGGCGTGGTTAAAAAACGAGTTTTAATGACTCCAACCTAAGTGTATGTAAACTTCCGACTTCAACTGTATACCATTTAGCAGATGCTTTCATCCAAAGCGACTTAGTCCTGGTTAGTCGTGCATGCATACATTTTTTTTTACACCAGAGAGAAAGCATTTATTGAATTGCATTGAGAGAGAGGGAGAGGGAGGGTTCGTTAAGCGAATGATCGCCTGTGAGAGAGTGCTGAAACTCTTCTAGACCCTCTAATATTGACTAGCCCCTTTTCAAATCATTCAAACTATCTTTACCTTCTTGTAATCCTTAGTTTCAGAGCCGCCTCCTCTGTCGATACAGTCGTTACATGACACGTCGGACCTGAAGAGAGCAGGGAGCAGAGATATTATGACTCCTCCGAGGTCAGAGATATTATAATGACTCCCCAGAGGTCAGAGATATTATAATGACTCCCCAGAGGTCAGAGATATTATAATGACTCCCCAGAGGTCAGAGATATTATAATGACTCCCCAGAGGTCAGAGATATTATAATGACTCCTCAGAGGTCAGAGATAATATAATGACTCCTCAGAGGTCAGAGATAATATAATGACTCCTCCGAGGTCAGAGATAATATAATGACTCCTCAGAGGTCAGAGATAATATAATGACTCCTCCGAGGTCAGAGATAATATAATGACTCCTCCGAGGTCAGAGATAATATAATGACTCCTCCGAGGTCAGAGATAATATAATGACTCCTCAGAGGTCAGAGATAATATAATGACTCCTCAGAGGTCAGAGATAATATAATGACTCCTCAGAGGTCAGAGATAATATAATGACTCCTCCGAGGTCAGAGATAATATAATGACTCCTCAGAGGTCAGAGATAATATAATGACTCCTCAGAGGTCAGAGATAATATAATGACTCCTCCGAGGTCAGAGATAATATAATGACTCCTCAGAGGTCAGAGATAATATAATGACTCCTCAGAGGTCAGAGATAATACTCACTACTATGAGATAATCAGGAACCAGACTGAACACGTCAAAGGCTAAAGGTCAGATCCATACCTGGTGCTGGAGTGCCTGTCTGTCTGTGGATCCTGCTCACTGCCTCCCAACCCCTCCTCTACACCGGGCTCGTTGTCATCACTCTACAGGACCACAGAGATCAGTAGGTCAAAACATTATGGATGGTAATGTCCTCATTACGGCAGGTTATTACCAGGATATAACCTGGTAACCTTATAACCAGAACTAGCCCACCCCACACTCATTATGGATGGCAATGTCATCCTTGTGACAGGTTACCTTATGAAAGGTTATAACCAATACTAGCTCATGCACTCAGGGTTATAATGCATTTATGAGCAAGGGTTTTATAGGGTTATAAGCATGACTACGACAGGTTATAATGCATTTATGAGCAAGGGTTTTATAGGGTTATAAGCATGACTACAACAGGTTATAATGCATTTATGAACAAGGGTTTTATAGGGTTACAAGCATGACTACGACAGGTTATAATGCATTTATGAGCGAGGGTTTTATAGGGTTATAAGCATGACTACGACAGGTTATAATGCAGTTATGAGCAAGGGTTTTATAGGGTTACAAGCATGACTACGACAGGTTATAATGCATTTATGAGCAAGGGTTTTATAGGGTTACAAGCATGACTACGACAGGTTATAATGCATTTATGAGCAAGGGTTTTATAGGGTTACAAGCATGACCACGACAGGTTATAATGCATTTATGAGCGAGGGTTTTATAGGGTTATAAGCATGACAACGACAGGTTATAATGCATTTATGAGCAAGGGTTTTATAGGGTTATAAGCATGACCACGACAGGTTATAATGCATTTATGAGTGAGGGTTTTATAGGGTTATAAGCATGACTACGACAGGTTATAATGCATGTATGAGCAAGGGTTGTATAGGGTTATAAGCATGACTAGGACAGGTTACAAATACACTCACATCTCCAGCCCTCTGAGCTCTCCTCCTGGCCCGGGCTCTCCGTCTCTCCCTGGCGATACGGTCACTCTCACTCTCCCCTTCTGCACTCCTCTCCTGGCCGGAGGTCTGAGGACGAGGGGTACCAGCCGGTTGAGTCAGCCCCAACAGGTCAGACTTCTGCAGGCTGGCGATGCGGGACCTCCAGCTTACCTCCTGAAGACAGTTATCATCTTTAGGAAATACGTTATCCACCATACAGACATCATACTGATGTCCCTGGATGTCCTATGTTGTACACCCCCTTATAAGAAGTGTAGCTATATTGCTTATACCAATCCAATCCTCTGATGTAATACCCTTGATCTAGGGTGTAGGGGTTAAATACCACTGCTCTAGGGTGTAGTGTGTAGGGGTTAAATACCACTGCTCTAGAGTGTAGTGTGTAAGGTGTAGGGGTTAAATACCACTGCTCTAGGGTGTAGTGTGTAGTGTGTAGGGGTTAAATACCACTGCTCTAGGGTGTAGTGTGTAGGGTGTAGGGGTTAAATACTGCTGCTCTAGGGTGTAGTGTGTAGGGGTTAAATACCACTGATCTAGGGTGTAGGGGCTGATGTAATACCCTTGATCTAGGGTGTAGGGGTTAAATACCACTGCTCTAGGGTGTAGTGTGTAGGGTGTAGGGGTTAAATACCACTGCTCTAGGGTGTAGGGGCTGATGTAATACCCTTGATCTAGGGTGTAGGGGTTAAATACTGCTGCTCTAGGGTGTAGTGTGTAGGGTGTAGGGGTTAAATACTGCTCTCACCCCCTCTTCTGCTTTCTTCTTATTGGCCTCTTCCTTCTCCTCCTCCTCTTTCCTTGCCTTGTCTCTCCCTTTGTCTGTCTGTGCCGTCTTCGTGGCCTTGTCTCTCCCTTCGTCCGTCTGTGCCGTCTTCATTGTCTTCTCAGCTTCCTTCAGGTCTGTGAGCGTCACCCCCTGATTGGACAACAGACAGGAGGTTTTAGTCATGTCCTTGTCAGACAGACATATCACAATGCCTGCCAATCTACTGGATCGTTCCATCTCATTTGCTTAGAAATCTCTTCTCTCCTTCACTGATTGGAGAAGACTTATCAGGTGAAAATAATATGGTGAAAGGAAGCTCATTGGACTGGCTTTCTCAGATCAGATGAGGGAGAGAAGGCGAAGAGGGGTGCTGTGTATCTCCTGTCTGGATATTTCTGACCTGAGTGGATCGTCGTGACTGTCTGGCGTGTCTGGAGCGAGCCTTCCTCTGAGCCTCAGCCTCCTCATCACGTACCGGGGTCAAGTAGGACCTGGATCGGGGGAAACAAAAAACATGATTTATTACATTACCCATAACATTATCATAAAATTATTTAGACATCAGGCACAGGGGTCAGGTGGGATCTGGACCAGGGAACACAAAATATAACTACATTTAACAACATTTGCCTACATTTAACTAATATTTAGCTACATAGATAACATAGATAGTAGGAAAGAAAAGAAGGAGAAAGATAAGGACAAAGTTAAGGAGAAAGGTAAGAGGGGAGAAAGGCAAGAGGGGAGAAAGGTAAGGAGAAGAAAGACAAGAGGGGAGAAAGGTAAGAGGGAGAAAGGTAAGAGGGGAGAAAGGTAAGAGGGGAGAAAGGTAAGAGGGGAGAAAGGTAAGAGGGGAGAAAGGTAAGAGGGGAGAAAGATACGAAGGAGAAAGGTAAGAGGGAGAAAGGTAAGAGGGAGAAAGGTAAGAGGGGAGAAAGGTAAGAGGGGAGAAAGATACGAAGGAGAAAGGTAAGAGGGAGAAAGGTAAGAGGGAGAAAGGTAAGAGGGGAGAAAGGTAAGAGGGGAGAAAGGTAAGAGGGGAGAAATGTAAGAGGGGAGAAAGATACGAAGGAGAAAGGTAAGAGGGAGAAAGGTAAGAGGGAGAAAGGTAAGAGGGAGAAAGGTAAGAGGGGAGAAAGGTAAGAGGGAGAAAGGTAAGAGGGGAGAAAGGTAAGAGGGGAGAAAGGTAAGAGGGGAGAAAGATACGAAGGAGAAAGGTAAGAGGGAGAAAGGTAAGAGGGGAGAAAGGTAAGAGGGGAGAAAGGTAAGAGGGGAGAAAGGTAAGAGGGGAGAAAGGTGAGGAGAAAGGTAAGGAGAAAGACAAGAGGGAGAAGGTAAGAGGGAGAAAGGTAAGGAGAAAGACAAGAGGGAGAAGGTAAGAGGGAGAAAGGTAAGAGGGAGAAAGGTAAGAGGGAGAAAGACAAGAGGGAGAAGGTAAGAGGGAGAAAGGTAAGAGGGGAGAAAGGTAAGGAGAAAGACAAGAGGAAGAAGGTAAGAGGGAGAAAGGTAAGAGGGGAGAAAGGTAAGGAGAAAGACAAGAGGAAGAAGGTAAGAGGGTAGAAAGGTAAGAGGGGAGAAAGGTAAGAGGGAGAAAGGTAAGGAGAAAGACAAGAGGGAGAAGGTAAGAGTGAGAAAGGTAAGAGGGGAGAAAGGTAAGGAGAAAGACAAGAGGAAGAAGGTAAGAGGGTAGAAAGATTTGAAGGAGAAAGGTAAGAGAGAAAGATACGAAGGAGAAAGGTAAGAGGGGAGAAAGGTAAGAGGGAGAAAGGTAAGGAGAAAGACAAGAGGGAGAAGGTAAGAGGGAGAAAGGTAAGAGGGGAGAAAGGTAAGGAGAAAGACAAGAGGAAGAAGGTAAGAGGGAGAAAGGTAAGAGGGGAGAAAGGTAAGGAGAAAGACAAGAGGAAGAAGGTAAGAGGGTAGAAAGGTAAGAGGGGAGAAAGGTAAGAGGGAGAAAGGTAAGGAGAAAGACAAGAGGGAGAAGGTAAGAGGGAGAAAGGTAAGAGGGGAGAAAGGTAAGGAGAAAGACAAGAGGAAGAAGGTAAGAGGGTAGAAAGATTTGAAGGAGAAAGGTAAGAGAGAAAGATACGAAGGAGAAAGGTAAGAGGGGAGAAAGGTAAGAGGGGAGAAAGATACGAAGGAGAAAGGTAAGAGGGAGAAAGGTAAGGAGAAAGACAAGAGGGAGAAGGTAAGAGGGAGAAAGGTACAAAGGAGAAAGGTAAGGAGAAAGACAAGAGGGAGAAAGGTAAGAGGGGAGAAAGGTAAGAGGGGAGAAAGGTAAGAGGGGAGAAAGGTAAGAGGGAGAAAGATACAAAGGAGAAAGGTAAGAGGGGAGAAAGGTAAGAGGGAGAAAGATACGAAGGAGAAAGGTAAGAGGAGAGAAAGGTAAGGAGAAAGACAAGAGGGAGAAAGGTAAGAGGGAGAAAGATACGAAGGAGAAAGGTAAGAGGGAGAAAGGCAAGAGGGGAGAAAGGCAAGAGGGGAGAAAGGTGAGGAGAAGAAAGACAAGAGGGGAGAAAGACAAGAGGGGAGAAAGATACGAAGGAGAAAGGTAAGAGGGAGAAAGACAAGAGGGGAGAAAGATACGAAGGAGAAAGGTAAGAGGGAGAAAGGTAAGAGGGAGAAAGGTAAGAGGGGAGAAAGGTAAGAGGGGAGAAAGGTAAGAGGGGAGAAAGGTAAGAGGGGAGAAAGATACGAAGGAGAAAGGTAAGAGGGGAGAAAGGTAAGAGGGGAGAAAGGTAAGAGGGGAGAAAGGTAAGGAGAAAGACAAGAGGGAGAAAGGTAAGAGGGAGAAAGGTAAGAGGGAGAAAGGTAAGAGGGGAGAAAGGTAAGAGGGGAGAAAGGTAAGAGGGGAGAAAGGTAAGAGGGAGAAAGGTAAGAGGGGAGAAAGGTAAGGAGAAAGACAAGAGGGAGAAAGGTAAGAGGGGAGAAAGGTAAGAGGGGAGAAAGGTAAGAGGGGAGAAAGGTAAGAGGGGAGAAAGGTAAGAGGGGAGAAAGGTAAGAGGGGAGAAAGATACGAAGGAGAAAGGTAAGAGGGAGAAAGGTAAGAGGGGAGAAAGGTAAGAGGGAGAAAGGTAAGAGGGGAGAAAGGTAAGAGGGGAGAAAGGTAAGGAGAAAGACAAGAGGGAGAAAGGTAAGAGGGAGAAAGATACGAAGGAGAAAGGTAAGAGGGAGAAAGGCAAGAGGGGAGAAAGGCAAGAGGGGAGAAAGGTGAGGAGAAGAAAGACAAGAGGGGAGAAAGACAAGAGGGGAGAAAGATACGAAGGAGAAAGGTAAGAGGGAGAAAGACAAGAGGGGAGAAAGATACGAAGGAGAAAGGTAAGAGGGAGAAAGGTAAGAGGGGAGAAAGGTAAGAGGGGAGAAAGGTAAGGAGAAAGACAAGAGGGAGAAAGGTAAGAGGGAGAAAGGTAAGAGGGAGAAAGGTAAGAGGGGAGAAAGGTAAGAGGGGAGAAAGGTAAGAGGGAGAAAGGTAAGAGGGGAGAAAGGTAAGGAGAAAGACAAGAGGGAGAAAGGTAAGAGGGGAGAAAGGTAAGAGGGGAGAAAGGTAAGAGGGGAGAAAGGTAAGAGGGGAGAAAGGTAAGAGGGGAGAAAGATACGAAGGAGAAAGGTAAGAGGGAGAAAGGTAAGAGGGGAGAAAGGTAAGAGGGAGAAAGGTAAGAGGGGAGAAAGGTAAGAGGGGAGAAAGGTAAGAGGGGAGAAAGGTAAGAGGGGAGAAAGGTAAGAGGGGAGAAAGGTAAGGAGAAAGACAAGAGGGAGAAAGGTAAGAGGGAGAAAGGTAAGAGGGGAGAAAGGTAAGAGGGGAGAAAGGTAAGAGGGAGAAAGGTAAGAGGGGAGAAAGGTAAGGAGAAAGACAAGAGGGAGAAAGGTAAAAGGGAGAAAGGTAAGAGGGAGAAAGGTAAGAGGGGAGAAAGGTAAGAGGGAGAAAGGTACAAAGGAGAAAGGTAAGGAGAAAGACAAGAGGGAGAAAGGTAAGAGGGGAGAAAGGTAAGAGGGGAGAAAGGTAAGAGGGGAGAAAGGTAAGAGGGAGAAAGATACAAAGGAGAAAGGTAAGAGGGGAGAAAGGTAAGAGGGAGAAAGATACGAAGGAGAAAGGTAAGAGGGAGAAAGGCAAGAGGGGAGAAAGGCAAGAGGGGAGAAAGGTGAGGAGAAGAAAGACAAGAGGGGAGAAAGACAAGAGGGGAGAAAGATACGAAGGAGAAAGGTAAGAGGGGGAAAGACAAGAGGGAGAAAGGTAAGAGGGGAGAAAGGTAAGAGGGAGAAAGGTAAGAGGGGAGAAAGGTAAGAGGGGAGAAAGGTAAGAGGGGAGAAAGATACGAAGGAGAAAGGTAAGAGGGAGAAAGGTAAGAGGGGAGAAAGGTAAGAGGGGAGAAAGGTAAGAGGGGAGAAAGGTAAGAGGGGAGAAAGGTAAGGAGAAAGACAAGAGGGGAGAAAGGTAAGAGGGAGGAAGGTAAGAGGGGAGAAAGGTAAGAGGGGAGAAAGGTAAGAGGGGAGAAAGGTAAGAGGGGAGAAAGGTAAGAGGGGAGAAAGGTAAGAGGGGAGAAAGGTAAGAGGGAGAAAGGTAAGAGGGGAGAAAGGTAAGGAGAAAGACAAGAGGGAGAAAGGTAAGAGGGAGAAAGGTAAGAGGGGAGAAAGGTAAGAGGGAGAAAGGTAAGAGGGAGAAAGGTAAGAGGGGAGAAAGGTAAGAGGGGAGAAAGGTAAGAGGGGAGAAAGGTAAGAGGGGAGAAAGGTAAGAGGGAGAAAGGTAAGAGGGGAGAAAGGTAAGGAGAAGAAAGGTAAGAGGGGAGAAAGGTAAGAGTGAGAAAGGTAAGAGGGAGAAAGGTAAGAGGGGAGAAAGGTAAGAGGGGAGAAATGTAAGGAGAAGAAAGGTAAGAGGGGAGAAAGGTAAGAGGGGAGAAAGGTAAGAGGGGAGAAAGGTAAGAGGGGAGAAAGACAAGAAGGAGAAAGGTAAGAGGGGAATTAACAGAATTGAAAGGTCACAGATCAGCGTCCCAGGTGGCTGTGCATGATCCAGAGTCAGCTTAGTAGACCACTACACCACTCTGGCACATAACCTTCAACTACATTTAATCACATCAACAACACTCAACTACATTTAATCACATCAACAACACTCAACTACATTTAATCACATCAACAACACTCAACTACAATTGCAGCCTCACACCCTCGGCACGCCACTGTGTTTAAAGGTGAAAGTTCAAACATCTAGAAAACAAATAGGCTCTGTAAACTCTAAACGCTGGAACATCATTGCCGTCATGGTGAAAAAGACTCACTTGCGCCTCTGCTTTGTCTCCAGATCGCTGCCCCCGCCGGTCGTCGTGGTCACAGAGATGGAGGTGGTGGTGACAGAACCCTGCTCCTTCTCCTTCTTCTCTGCCTGCTCCTGAGCCAGTCTGAAATAGAGGGAGAGAGAGGGAAGAGAGAGAGAGAGGGGGTAGAGGAGAGAGAGATGGTAGAGAGGAGAGCGAATGAGGGGAAAGAGCGAGGGTAGAGAGAGAGAAAGGGTAGAGAGGAGAGAGATAGAAAGGGTAGAGGGGAGAGAGAGATTGAAGGGAGAGAGATTGAGGGGAGAGAGCGAGGGTAGAGAGGAGAGAGACAAAGAGAGAGGGTAGAGAGAGAGGAGAGAGAGGGGAGAGAGGGTAGAGAGGAGAGAGAAAGAGAAAGAGAGAGAGAGGGTAGAGAGGAGAGAGAGGGTAGAGAGGAGAGAGAAAGGGGAGAGAGGGTAGAGAGGAGAGAGAGAGAGAAAGAGAGAGGGTAGAGAGGAGAGAGAAAGAGAGAGGGTAGAGAGGAGAGAGAAAGAGAGAGGGTAGAGAGGAGAGAGAAAGAGAGAGGGTAGAGAGGAGAGAGAGAGAGAAAGAGAGAAGGTAGAGAGGAGAGAGAGAGAGAAAGAGAGAAGGTAGAGAGGAGAGAGAAAGAGAGAGGGTAGAGAGGAGAGAGAGAGAGAAAGAGAGAGGGTAGAGAGGAGAGAGAGAGAAAGAAAGGGTAGAGAGGAGAGAGAGAGGGGAGAGAGAGAGGGTAGAGAGGAGAGAGAGAAAGAGAGGGTAGAGAGGAGAGAGAGGGAAAGAGAGAGGGTAGAGAGGAGAGAGAAAGAGAGAGGGTAGAGAGGAGAGAGAAAGAGAGAGGGTAGAGAGGAGAGAGAAAGAGAGAGGGTAGAGAGGAGAGAGAGAGAGAAAGAGAGAAGGTAGAGAGGAGAGAGAGAGAGAAAGAGAGAAGGTAGAGAGGAGAGAGAAAGAGAGAGGGTAGAGAGGAGAGAGAGAGAGAAAGAGAGAGGGTAGAGAGGAGAGAGAGAGAAAGAAAGGGTAGAGAGGAGAGAGAGAGGGGAGAGAGAGAGGGTAGAGAGGAGAGAGAGAAAGAGAGGGTAGAGAGGAGAGAGAGGGTAGAGAGGAGAGAGAGAAAGAGAGGGTAGAGAGGAGAGAGAGGGTAGAGAGGAGAGAGAAAGGGGAGAGAGGAGAGAGAAAGGGGAGAGAGGGTAGAGAGGAGAGAGATATAGAAAGAGAGAGGGTAGAGAGGAGAGAGAGATAGAAAGAGAGAGGGTAGAGAGGAGAGAGAAAGGGGAGAGAGAGAGGGTAGAGAGGAGAGAGAAAGGGGAGAGAGACAGGGTAGAGAGGAGAGAGAGAGAGGGTAGAGAGGAGAGAGAAAGGGGAGAGAGGATAGAGAGGAGAGAGAGATAGAAAGAGAGAGGGTAGAGAGAGAGAGAGAGAGTAGAGAGGGTAGAGAGAGAGGAATAGATATTTAGTCCTTGCATCCATAACTATGACTTTGAGAGTGGTTACATTTCTCCAGCCCCACACCTCAGCTTTATAGCAAACCAAATGGCAGGGCTGCTGTGTCGTTTGCTCTAAAAGGAATTAAGGACCGTGCCATTATCAGACACACCCACCTCTGGGCCACCAGGATGTTGAGTCGACTGAGTCCAGCAGAGGAGCTACTTCCTGTTCCCGTGGGGTCATCCGGTTTGCGTCCATAGGATGAGCTGGGAATACCAACCAGACTTATTGAACATAATATCTACAGCATATTCTCTACTACAGCCACATAAACAGTGTCTATGGTTAGGTCTCCCTGGTAACAGAGGACTTTTTTTGGCCACTACTTTTTTACAGTTGGATCAGTTTGGATGCCTGACTAGGACGAATAATGGGACAAGCTGGTTAAATAAAGACAATATACTCAGAGACAACATACTCAGAGACAATATACTCAGAGACAATATACTCAGAGACAATATACTCAGAGACAACATACTCAGAGACAATATACTCAGAGACAATATACTCAGAGACAACATACTCAGAGACAACATACTCAGAGACAATATACTCAGAGACAACATACTCAGAGACAATATACTCAGAGACAACATACTCAGAGACAATATACTCAGAGACAACATACTCAGAGACAACATACTCAGAGACAACATACTCAGAGACAACATACTCAGAGACAATATACTCAGAGACAACATACTCAGAGACAATATACTCAGAGACAACATACTCAGAGACAACATACTCAGAGACAACATACTCAGAGACAACGCATCCAGCAGTGTAATATTGAACACAGAAGAAGAGTGTAAGGAAAAGAGTGGGAACATCACACTGTGTTTTCTAACTCAAGCAGAAGCCCTAAGAGTGGACAAACACACCAATGAGCAGAGCCAAGGCTGTAGGACATACCTGAGAGGCAAGGAGGGGGTGGAGCTACTAAGATCACTTCCAGTACTATTGAGGCGTCGGGTGTAAGAGGAGCTACGACTCAGCCAGCTGAGGGAGAGAGGCGGGGGAGGGTGGGTGAGAGATAGAGGGAGTGTGAGAGAGAGAGAGAGTGGGAGGGAGGGAGGGAGGGAGGGTGAGAGATAGAGGGAGTGTGAGAGAGAGAGAGTGGGAGGGAGGGTGAGAGAGAGAGAGAGAGAGAGAGTGGGAGGGAGGGTGAGAGATAGAGGGAGTGTGAGAGAGAGCAAGAGAGAGAGAGAGAGAGAGAGTGGGAGGGTGAGAGATAGAGGGAGAGAGAGAGTGGGAGGGAGGGAGAGAGATAGAGGGAGGGTGAGAGAGAGCGAGAGAGGGAGGGTGGGTGGGAGATAGAGAGGGGGAGGGTGAGAGATAGAGGGAGAGAGAGAGAAGGAGAGTGGGAGGGTGGGTGGGAGATAGAGAGTGGGAGGGAGGGTGAGAGGGAGAGGAACGGTGGTGATGCAGTGAAGCTCAAAACCGGTTTATCTTCCTCACACAAACACACTATGAAGCTGATGACCCTTTCCCTGCCACTCCACACTGTGGTACGTGACAGCATCATGTGAGGCAAGCTGAGCCCACCTGCTAGTGCTGTCTGGGTTGGTGTCTGGCATACTGAAGAGACGTCTGGTTGGACTGGGGTTCACAAACCTGCTAGTGCTGTCTGGGTTGGTGTCTGGCATACTGAAGAGACGTCTGGTTGGACTGGGGTTCACTAACCTACTAGTGCTGTCTGGGATGGTGTCTGGCATACTGAAGAGACGTCTGGTTGGACTGGGGTTCACTAACCTCCTAGTGCTGTCTGGGATGGTGTCTGGCATACTGAAGAGACGTCTGGTTGGACTGGGGTTCACTAACCTACTAGTGCTGTCTGGGTTGGTGTCTGGCATACTGAAGAGACGTCTGGTTGGACTGGGGTTCACTAACCTACTAGTGCTGTCTGGGATGCTGTCTGGCATACTGAAGAGACGTCTGGTTGGACTGGGGTTCACTAACCTGCTGGTGCTGTCTGGGATGGTGTCTGGCATACTGAAGAGACGTCTGGTTGGACTGGGGTTCACTAACCTGCTAGTGCTGTCTGGGATGGTGTCTGGCATACTGAAGAGACGTCTGGTTGGACTGGGGTTCACTAACCTACTAGTGCTGTCTGGGATGCTGTCTGGCATACTGAAGAGACGTCTGGTTGGACTGGGGTTCACTAACCTACTAGTGCTGTCTGGGTTGGTGTCTGGCATACTGAAGAGACGTCTGGTTGGACTGAGGTTCACTAACCTACTAGTGCTGTCTGGGATGGTGTCTGGCATACTGAAGAGACGTCTGGTTGGACTGGGGTTCACTAACCTACTGGTGCTGTCTGGGATGGTGTCTGGCATACTGAAGAGACGTCTGGTTGGACTGGGGTTCACTAACCTACTAGTGCTGTCTGGGATGGTGTCTGGCATACTGAAGAGACGTCTGGTTGGACTGGGGTTCACTAACCTACTAGTGCTGTCTGGGATGGTGTCTGGCATACTGAAGAGACGTCTGGTTGGACTGGGGTTCACTAACCTACTAGTGCTGTCTGGGTTGGTGTCTGGCATACTGAAGAGACGTCTGGTTGGACTGGGGTTCACTCTGGCAGTCCTGGGTTCCTGAAAATACAAGTTGGAGGTTGGTCCAGTCTAAGAGGACAGTAGTGATGTAGATGGTCCAGTCTAAGAGGACAGTACTGATGTAGATGGTCCAGTCTAAGAGGACAGTGGTGATGTAGATGGTCCAGTCTAAGAGGACAGTGGTGATGTAGATGGTCCAGTCTAAGAGGACAGTACTGATGTAGATGGTCCAGTCTAAGAGGACAGTGGTGATGTAGATGGTCCAGTCTAAGAGGACAGTAGTGATGTAGATGGTCCGGTCTAAGAGGACAGTAGTGATGTAGATGGTCCGGTCTAAGAGGACAGTAGTGATGTAGATGGTCCAGTCTAAGAGGACAGTGGTGATGTAGATGGTCCAGTCTAAGAGGACAGTACTGATGTAGATGGTCCAGTCTAAGAGGACAGTGGTGATGTAGATGGTCCAGTCTAAGAGGACAGTGGTGATGTAGATGGTCCAGTCTAAGAGGACAGTACTGATGTAGATGGTCCAGTCTAAGAGGACAGTGGTGATGTAGATGGTCCAGTCTAAGAGGACAGTAGTGATGTAGATGGTCCGGTCTAAGAGGACAGTAGTGATGTAGATGGTCCGGTCTAAGAGGACAGTAGTGATGTAGATGGTCCAGTCTAAGAGGACAGTAGTGATGTAGATGGTCCAGTCTAAGAGGACAGTAGTGATGTAGATGGTCCAGTCTAAGAGGACAGTAGTGTATTGGAGGTTGCTGAGTGGGCACTCGTTGAGCCTATTGGTGAGTCTCAGTTGTCTTTCCTTGATTCCTCGTGTCCTCTTTCCTCGCCTGCTTCTCAAAATACATCAGAGGGCGTTTTGAGAAGGAAACGAGGACAGAAGATGTGAGGAATCAAAGGACAAACAACTAGTTTAAACATGTAAACAAAGGCAATGACATCAATAACAACGATTTCTCTACCTTGGTGTCTGTGGTGGTGGTGTTGGAGCTGAGGCGTGGACTGGAGGCAGAGCGGGGCATCGCTAGGCCCAGGCCAGACTCAGGGGCCCCGCGGGTGGACTCCTGGCTGGGGTCGTTGGCCCCTGAAGGACCCAGGGTCACAGAACTGCCTGCCTTACGAAGAGAGGTCCTCCAGGAGCCAGGGGCCGCTCCAGGGGCCACTTCGGGGGCTGGGGGCTTCCCTGGGTCCTGCTACTTACACAACACACAGAGAGAGAGAGAGAGAGAGAGACAGAGACAGAGAGAGAGAGAGAGAGACAGAGAGAGACAGAGAGAGAGACAGAGAGAGAGACAGAGAGAGAGACAGAGAGAGAGACAGAGAGAGAGACAGAGAGAGAGAGAGACAGAGACAGAGACAGAGACAGAGACAGAGACAGAGACAGAGAGACAGAGAGACAGAGAGACAGAGAGACAGAGAGACAGAGAGACAGAGAGACAGAGAGAGAGAGAGAGAGAGAGAGAGAGAGAGAGAGAGAGAGAGAGAGAGAGAGAGGAGAGAGAGAGAGAGAGAGAGAGGAGAGAGAGAGAGAGAGTTAACTTTCTGAGTAATCTCATCACTTGGGCCGGGAATCAAATCAACAGCCTTCCCAGAGAGATATTAAAGGCAATTTCTCAGGAGTTCACAGGTCAAGCAGAATTCAATAGCAGAGAGAGATTGTTAATCTGAGCTTGTTTAAAAACCCCTCTTAAGTCGATTCAATTACAAGGAGCTACAATCTCCTAGCTCTCCTAAAGAGCATTTTGTCGTTGTTCAAACCGCAATAGAAAAAGTGTGTCGTACCTTTTTGTCCGGGTCTCCTGAAGTGCTGGTTGCCGTGGAGGTAGCGTGGGTGGAGGAGCTGTTGCGTTTGTTGTTCAAGTTGTTGATGATCTCTCGGTTTTTGGCTTTCTCTGCAACAACAACACAACCGACCAGTCAGTCCATGTGACTGGGGGACCATCAAACCAACAAGAACAGCATCTGTACCAGAACATCAAGGGAACCAATACCATTACATCTGAACTGCCTTTTCTTTCAAATGGTTGGTGATAATAAGCAAGAATTGGAATTTCAGTTTACTTCCTGAATCGACCCCCCCCAAAAAACTCTTCAGAGTATCTCTCAGGGTCCTGGTCAAAAGTAGCGCACTATATAGGGAATAGGGTGCCAGTAGTGCACTATGTAGGGAATAGGGTGCCAGTAGTACACTATATAGGGAATAGGGTGCTATGGGTCCTGGTCAAAAGTAGTGCACTATATAGGGAATAGGGGGCCACTTGGAAAGCAAACTCAGTCTCTTACCTGATTCAGCATCGCTCTCAGATTCGTCATCCTCCTCTTCTGAACTGGAGCTACTGGAGGCCTTGCCCTGTCCCTGTGTCCCCTGTGTCCCAGGCTGGCCCTGTCCCTGTGTCCCCTGCATCCCAGGCTGGCCCTGTTCCTGTGTCCCCTGCGTCCCAGGCTGGCCCTGTCCTTGCGTCCCAGGCTGGCCCTGTCCCTGCGTCCCAGGCTGGCCTCCCTCCTCCTCTTCTTCTTCGGCTGGGCTGCTGGTCAGAGCGGGGGGAGGGTGCTTCTCTCTCTCATGGAGGCAGATCTTCTCCCGGCTGCTCATACGAGAGATTGAGGTCCTGCAGGGGAGGGGCAGGGGGGCGGGGACAGGATGACAGGTAGGCATGCAGGAGGCAATCAGTGAGGGCGATCACTCAGGGTGCAGCAAACCAGAGCGTGTGTGGACAAAAACAAAGCAGGATGTCTAATGTGTCTGAATCTGGTCTGGAAACTGGACCAACATTTAACAGATTTGTAACAAAAACAATCTAGAAAATATCTCTATGATGTAGGTTTCCAAACATACAGTAGTACATCGCCATAGCAAAAAAACATCTGAAAAACCAACCCAGTGTGAGGAGGGCGTGACTAGGGGAGGGTGTGACTAGGGGAGGGTGTGACTAGGGAAGGGTGTGACTAGAGGACCAGGGGAGGGTGTGACTAGGGAAGGGTGTGACTAGGGAAGGGTGTGACTAGAGGACATGGGGAGGGTGTGACTAGAGGACCAGGGGAGGGTGTGACTAGGGAAGGGTGTGACTAGGGAAGGGTGTGACTAGAGGACCAGGGGAGGGTGTGACTAGGGAAGGGTGTGACTAGAGGACCAGGGGAGGGTGTGACTAGGGAAGGGTGTGACTAGAGGACTAGGGGAGGGTGTGACTAGGGAAGGGTGTGACTAGAGGACTAGGGGAGGGTGTGACTAGGGAAGGGTGTGACTAGAGGACCAGGGGAGGGTGTGACTAGGGAAGGGTGTGACTAGAGGACCAGGGGAGAGCGTGACTAGGGGAGGGTGTGACTAGGGGAGGGTGTGACTAGAGGACTAGGGGAGGGCGTGACTAGAGGACTAGGGGAGGGCGTGACTAGAGGACTAGCGGAGGGCGTGACTAGAGGACTAGCGGAGGGCGTGACTAGAGGACTAGCGGAGGGCGTGACTAGGGGAGGGCGTGACTAGGGGAGGGCGTGACTAGGGGAGGGTGTGACTAGGGGAGGGTGTGACTAGAGGACTAGGGGAGGGTGTGACTAGGGAAGGGTGTGACTAGAGGACTAGGGGAGGGTGTGACTAGGGAAGGGTGTGACTAGAGGACCAGGGGAGGGTGTGACTAGGGAAGGGTGTGACTAGAGGACCAGGGGAGAGCGTGACTAGGGGAGGGTGTGACTAGGGGAGGGTGTGACTAGAGGACTAGGGGAGGGCGTGACTAGAGGACTAGGGGAGGGCGTGACTAGAGGACTAGCGGAGGGCGTGACTAGAGGACTAGCGGAGGGCGTGACTAGAGGACTAGCGGAGGGCGTGACTAGGGGAGGGCGTGACTAGGGGAGGGCGTGACTAGGGGAGGGTGTGACTAGGGGAGGGTGTGACTAGGGGAGGGTGTGACTAGAGGACCAGGGGAGGGTGTGACTAGGGGAGGGCATGACTAGGGGAGGGCGTGACTAGGGGAGAGTGTGACTAGAGGACTAGGGGAGGGCGTGACTAGAGGACTAGGGGAGGGCGTGACTAGAGGACTAGCGGAGGGCGTGACTAGAGGACTAGCGGAGGGTGTGACTAGGGGAGGGCGTGACTAGGGGAGGGCGTGACTAGGGGAGGGCGTGACTAGGGGAGGGCGTGACTAGAGGACTAGCGGAGGGCGTGACTAGAGGACTAGCGGAGGGCGTGACTAGGGGAGGGCGTGACTAGGGGAGGGCGTGACTAGGGGAGGGCGTGACTAGGGGAGGGCGTGACTAGAGGACTAGGGGAGGGCGTGACTAGAGGTCTAGCGGAGGGCGTGACTAGAGGACTAGCGGAGGGTGTGACTAGGGGAAGGGGTGACTAGGGGAGGGCGTGACTAGGGGAGGGCGTGACTATAGGAGGGTGTGACTAGAGGACTATGGGAGGGCGTGACTAGAGGACTAGCGGAGGGCGTGACTAGAGGACTAGCGAAGGGTGTGACTAGGGGAAGGCGTGACTAGGGGAGGGCGTGACTAGGGGAGGGCGTGACTAGAGGACTAGCGGAGGGCGTGACTAGAGGACTAGCGGAGGGTGTGACTAGGGGAGGGCGTGACTAGGGGAGGGCGTGACTAGGGGAGGGCGTGACTAGAGGAGGGTGTGACTAGAGGACTAGCGGAGGGCGTGACTAGAGGACTAGCGGAGGGTGTGACTAGGGGAGGGCGTGACTAGGGGAAGGCGTGACTAGGGGAGGGCGTGACTAGAGGAGGGCGTGACTAGAGGACTAGGGGAGGGCGTGACAAGAGGACTAGCGGAGGGTGTGACTAGGGCAGGGCGTGACTAGGGGAGGGCGTGACTAGAGGAGGGTGTGACTAGAGGAGGGCGTGATTAGAGGAGGGCGTGACTAGAGGAGGGCGTGACTAGAGGAGGGCGTGACTAGGGGAGGGTGTGACTAGGGAGGGCGGGACTAGGACTAGGGGAGGGCGTGACTAGAGGAGGGCGTGACTAGAGGAGGGTGTGACTAGAGGAGGGTGTGACTAGAGGAGGGTGTGACTAGGGGAGGGCGTGACTAGAGGAGGGCGTGACTAGGGGAGGGCGTGACTAGGGGAGGGCGTGACTAGAGGAGGGCGTGACTAGGGGAGGGCGTGACTAGGGGAGGGCGTGACTAGGGGAGGGCGTGACTAGAGGACTAGGGGAGTGCGTGACTAGGGGAGGGCATGACTAGGGGAGGGCGTGACTAGAGGAGGGCGTGACTAGAGGAGGACGTGACTAGAGGAGGGCGTGACTAGGGGAGGACGTGCCTAGGGGAGGGCATGACTAGGGGAGGGTGTAACTAGAAGACTAGGGGAGGGTGTGACTAGGGGAGGGCGTGACTAGAGGACTAGAGGAGGGAGTGACTAGAGGAGGGAGTGACTTGGTTGGTTCTCCTCCTCCATCCATATCACTTCTGTGGCAGTGTGAGGATGGAGTGACTAGCTTGCAAGGCAGCTGACACTGGTGACATACAAACAGTAAAACACAAAGGGCTGATTCACTGATTCAGACCAGTAAAACACAAAGGGCTGATTCACTGATTCAGACCAGTAAAACACAAAGGGCTGATTCACTGATTCAGACCAGTAAAACACAAAGGGCTGATTCACTGATTCAGACCAGTAAAACACAAAGGGCTGATTCACTGATTCAGACCAGTAAAACACAAAGGGCTGATTCACTGATTCAGACCAGTAAAACACAAAGGGCTGATTCACTGATTCAGACCAGTAAAACACAAAGGGCTGATTCACTGATTCAGACCAGTAAAACACAAAAGGGCTGATTCACTGATTCAGACCAGTAAAACACAAAGGGCTGATTCACTGATTCAGACCAGTAAAACACAAAGGGCTGATTCACTGATTCAGACCAGTAAAACACAAAGGGCTGATTCACTGATTCAGACCAGTAAAACACAAAAGGGCTGATTCACTGATTCAGACCAGTAAAACACAAAAGGGCTGATTCACTGATTCAGACCAGTAAAACACAAAAGGGCTGATTCACTGATTCAGACCAGTAAAACACAAAAGGGCTGATTCACTGATTCAGACCAGTAAAACACAAAAGGGCTGATTCACTGATTCAGACCAGTAAAACACAAAAGGGCTGATTCACTGATTCAGACCAGTAAAACACAAAAGGGCTGATTCACTGATTCAGACCAGTAGGCTGGTAATGTAGTACATCCTGTCTGGTTCAGGTCAGTAGGCTGGTAATGTAGTACATCCTGTCTGGTTCAGGTCAGTAGGCTGGTAATGTGGTACATCCTGTCTGGTTCAGGTCAGTAGGCTGGTAATGTAGTACATCCTGTCTGGTTCAGGTCAGTAGGCTGGTAATGTGGTACATCCTGTCTGGTTCAGGTCAGTAGGCTGGTAATGTAGTACATCCTGTCTGGTTCAGGTCAGTAGGCTGGTAATGTAGTACATCCTGTCTGGTTCAGGTCAGTAGGCTGGTAATGTAGTACATCCTGTCTGGTTCAGGTCAGTAGGCTGGTAATGTGGTACATCCTGTCTGGTTCAGGTTACATCATGCTGTTGGTAGAAAGGTGTGCTACCTAATGCTGTGTGGTTCAGTATCAGTGATTCCTGGGTCAGTAACAGACGGGTCAGTCAGTAACAGACGGGTCAGTAACAGACGGGTCAGTCAGTAAGAGAGACGGGTCAGTAACAGACGGGTCAGTCAGTAAGAGAGACGGGTCAGTAACAGACGGGTCAGTCAGTAACAGAGACGGGTCAGTAACAGAGACGGGTCAGTAACAGAGACGGGTCAGTAACAGAGACGGGTCAGTAACAGAGACGGGTCAGTAACAGAGACGGGTCAGTAACAGACGGGTCAGTCAGTAACAGAGACGGGTCAGTAACAGAGACGGGTCAGTAACAGACGGGTCAGTAAGAGAGACGGGTCAGTAACAGAGACGGGTCAGTAACAGACGGGTCAGTCAGTAACAGAGACGGGTCAGTAACAGACGGGTCAGTCAGTAAGAGAGACGGGTCAGTAACAGAGACGGGTCAGTAACAGAGACGGGTCAGTAACAGAGACGGGTCAGTAACAGAGACGGGTCAGTAACAGAGACGGGTCAGTCAGTAAGAGACGGGTCAGTCAGTAAGAGACGGGTCAGTAACAGAGAAGGGTCAGTAACAGAGACGGGTCAGTAACAGAGACGGGTCAGTAACAGAGACGGGTCAGTAACAGAGACGGGTCAGTAACAGACGGGTCAGTCAGTAAGAGAGACGGGTCAGTAACAGAGACGGGTCAGTAACAGAGACGGGTCAGTCAGTAAGAGACGGGTCAGTAACAGAGACGGGTCAGTAACAGAGACGGGTCAGTAACAGAGACGGGTCAGTAACAGAGACGGGTCAGTAACAGAGACGGGTCAGTAACAGACGGGTCAGTCAGTAACAGACGGGTCAGTAACAGAGACGGGTCAGTAACAGACGGGTCAGTCAGTAACAGACGGGTCAGTCAGTAACAGAGACGGGTCAGTAACAGAGACGGGTCAGTAACAGACGGGTCAGTAAGAGAGACGGGTCAGTAACAGAGACGGGTCAGTAACAGACGGGTCAGTCAGTAACAGAGACGGGTCAGTAACAGACGGGTCAGTCAGTAAGAGAGACGGGTCAGTAACAGAGACGGGTCAGTAACAGAGACGGGTCAGTAACAGACGGGTCAGTCAGTAACAGACGGGTCAGTAACAGAGACGGGTCAGTAACAGACGGGTCAGTCAGTAACAGAGACGGGTCAGTAACAGAGACGGGTCAGTAAGAGAGACGGGTCAGTAACAGACGGGTCAGTCAGTAACAGAGACGGGTCAGTAACAGACGGGTCAGTAACAGAGACGGGTCAGTAACAGACGGGTCAGTAACAGAGACGGGTCAGTAACAGAGACGGGTCAGTCAGTAAGAGACGGGTCAGTAACAGAGACGGGTCAGTAACAGAGACGGGTCAGTAACAGAGACGGGTCAGTCAGTAAGAGACGGGTCAGTAACAGAGACGGGTCAGTAACAGAGACGGGTCAGTAACAGAGACGGGTCAGTCAGTAAGAGACGGGTCAGTAACAGAGACGGGTCAGTAACAGAGACGGGTCAGTAACAGAGACGGGTCAGTCAGTAAGAGACGAGTCAGTAACAGAGACGGGTCAGTAACAGAGACGGGTCAGTAACAGACGGGTCAGTCAGTAACAGAGACGGGTCAGTAACAGACGGGTCAGTCAGTAACAGACGGGTCAGTAACAGACGGGTCAGTCAGTAAGAGAGACGGGTCAGTAACAGACGGGTCAGTCAGTAACAGACGGGTCAGTAACAGACGGGTCAGTCAGTAAGAGAGACGGGTCAGTAACAGAGACGGGTCAGTAACAGACGGGTCAGTCAGTAAGAGAGACGGGTCAGTAACAGAGACGGGTCAGTAACAGAGACGGGTCAGTAACAGAGACGGGTCAGTAACAGAGACGGGTCAGTAACAGAGACGGGTCAGTAACAGACGGGTCAGTCAGTAAGAGACGGGTCAGTAACAGAGACGGGTCAGTAAGTAAGAGAGAAGGGTCAGTAACAGAAGGGTCAGTAACAGACGGGTCAGTCAGTAAGAGAGACGGGTCAGTAACAGACGGGTCAGTCAGTAAGAGAGACGGGTCAGTAACAGAAGGGTCAGTAACAGAAGGGTCAGTCAGTAAGAGACGGGTCAGTAACAGACGGGTCAGTAACAGACGGGTCAGTCAGTAAGAGACGGGTCAGTAACAGAGACGGGTCAGTAACAGAGACGGGTCAGTAACAGAGACGGGTCAGTAACAGAGACGGGTCAGTAACAGAGACGGGTCAGTAACAGAGACGGGTCAGTAACAGACGGGTCAGTCAGTAACAGAGACGGGTCAGTAACAGAGACGGGTCAGTAACAGACGGGTCAGTAAGAGAGACGGGTCAGTAACAGAGACGGGTCAGTAACAGACGGGTCAGTCAGTAACAGAGACGGGTCAGTAACAGACGGGTCAGTCAGTAAGAGAGACGGGTCAGTAACAGAGACGGGTCAGTAACAGAGACGGGTCAGTAACAGAGACGGGTCAGTAACAGAGACGGGTCAGTCAGTAAGAGACGGGTCAGTAACAGAGACGGGTCAGTAACAGACGGGTCAGTCAGTAAGAGACGGGTCAGTAACAGAGACGGGTCAGTAAGTAAGAGAGACGGGTCAGTAACAGAAGGGTCAGTAACAGACGGGTCAGTCAGTAAGAGAGACGGGTCAGTAACAGACGGGTCAGTCAGTAAGAGAGACGGGTCAGTAACAGAAGGGTCAGTAACAGAAGGGTCAGTCAGTAAGAGACGGGTCAGTAACAGACGGGTCAGTAACAGACGGGTCAGTCAGTAAGAGACGGGTCAGTAACAGAGACGGGTCAGTAACAGAGACGGGTCAGTAACAGAGACGGGTCAGTAACAGACGGGTCAGTCAGTAAG